>NC_048279.1:1363809-1368809 GCF_009762535.1 Notolabrus celidotus | reverse complement strand
TAATAAAAGTTACAAAACTTAATTAGTTAACCATTAGTGAATGCTTTCTGGACCCTTATTGTAAAGTGTAACACATGCATCACTTAAGTAACACATTATAAATACTAAACTGCCTCGTAAGCATCAGCATAAGCGTGTGCATCACTTTTAAGTGTCCTCTGGAAACACTTCTGTTGTGTTGCTGTCTATTTGCAGCACGTTTTTCTAATGTATTGTGTTGTGGTCTTTGCATCGCGTTTTCTAAATGCTGCGCATGTGTTGTCAAATTGATGAAGATGTTTTCTTAATTTTCTTGTGTTTTGTCTTTTTGCATGTGTTTTCTTAAGTTGCAGTGCTGTGAGCTCTCAGGGCCACCGTACTTCTCTGTGCCAGTTGAGATGTTATCTGTGATTATCTGTTTTATTCTAAATAAAATGTGTTGAATTCTTTATATGTGTTGCTTCAACTACATTTCAACTCATTTTACTTCAGCGTATGTGTTACCTAAGGGATACATGTGTTACACTTTACAATAAGGGTCCAAAAAGCATTCACTAATGCTTAATTATGGTTAAGTAATGCCTATGAGGCAGTTTAGCATTTATAATGTGTTACTTAAGTGATGCATGTGTTACACTTTACAATAAGGGTCCAGAAAGCATTCACTAATGGTTAACTAATTAAGTTTTGTAACTTTTATTAATGCTTAATAATGTATTAATTAACTCTGAGCAGTGGACATTAATTAACTGCATTAACTAATGTGTTAGTTAATGTTAGGTAATACATTATAACGATTATTAAACTATTATTAAACTGTTAATTAATGCTTAATAATGCATTAACTAACGCTAATTAAGGGACCCTTATTGTAAAGTGTTACCAATAATGGAATAAATAAATAAATAAATGTAAATAAATATAAATAAATATAAATAATATAAATAAATACAATAAAATAAAAAGCGACTTCAATTTGAACTAGATAAGAAAGAAAGAAACAAACAAACAAAGAAAGAAAGAAAGAAAGAAAGAAAGATTGAAGATTTAACTCAGTTAAAAGCGAGACTAAAAAGATGGGTGTTGAGTTTGCTTTTAAAAATGTTGATGACATTTTGATACTTTGTCTCACTCAACACAGACTAATGGTGCGTTCACACCAAACACGAACGATCACGCTTTTTGCGCAAATACAGATGCGAGAGTGTTTTGTGTTCACTTGCTCAATTTGCACGTCAAAAATCGTGTGTACACGAGGGCTCAAGACGAGAATATTCACGAGAGGGGGGGGGGGGCTCCCATGCCACAGCTGTCTGTTGTAATCAGACAAGGTTGAGCTCGGGGACGTTGAATGAGGAAGCTGGTTATGCTAAAGGGAGCAGAGCTAACTTCCTGATACAACCCATAGCAGGATTCAAGTGACAGACAATGTTTTTCACAACTCAGCAGATAATCCTCCTCCCTCTCTGTCCTCACAGTGAGCTCCTGTTTATTCCTGATCCCATAAAAACAGGTAGAGTCACAGAGTTCAGGGAAGCTGCACAGAGATACAATCAAAGTGTCCCATATATAATCCAGATGAGGGAATCTCCACTGGTCCATACGTCACACAAAAAAGGCCCAGCAGAGGATGTACTTCCTGCGTCAGCTCAGGAAGTTCAACCTGCCTCAGGAGCTGCTGATCATGTTCTACATCTCCATCATCCAGTCTGTTCTGTGCACCTCCATCACTGTCTGGTTTGGATCTGCAACCAAACTAGACAAACACAGACTGCAACGGACTATAAGGACTGCAGAAAAATCATCGGTGTCGACCTGCCCCCCATCCAGGACTTGTACCGGTCCCGGGCCAGGAAACGGGCAGGTAGCATCACCGCTGACCCCTCACACCCTGGACACAAATTCTTCAAACTCCTCCCCTCCAGCAGGCGCTACAGATCACTGTGCGCCAAAACAACCCGCCATAAGAACAATTTCTTCCCCCAGGCTGTCACTCTGATGAACACTAAACCATAACAGTGTCATACCTGTCAGATAAATACTCTCTGTAAATATACATGTAGATACACAATGCAACAATTCTCAAAGCAGAATTCCATATTTCTATTTTTTGTATTATTTAACTTCTATTTTATAATGTAAAACTACCTCTGCTACTCACCACTGCACTTTATCATATTATTTTAGCCTGTACATATTAGTCATGCCTATTTGTTGTTTCTTTGTATTTATAGCTAAGGTTATTGTTATTATATTTTTATTTTATTTTTTATTGTAGTTCTTATTCTTATTCCTATTCTGCCTTGTACAAAGAGAGCACAGTTTACTAAAGTCAAATTCCTTGTGTGTTCAAGCATACTTGGCGAATAAAGCTGATTCTGATTCTGATTCTGATTCTGATTCTGATTCTGATTCTGACACAACACACATCACCGGGTGATCTGCATGCTTATTGGCTATTGCGCCGCGATAGATTCAATGGAGTTCAGATAATTCTACTCTCGCGAATCATTTGCGTGAATGAATTTGCACTGTACACACGAATTAGCGCTATTTGAGCGATGATGCATGTTGTTAACGTGAATCACGCCATTCGCATCGCCCAATTTGCGCGATGCGTGCCGCCAGACCATTACTGGTGTCTCTGCATTGACTTTGCATGTAATTCCTTCGCGCTAATGATTTTATTCCCATTTGGTGTGAACGCACCATAACTGTTATCATACCAAGAGGCATGAAGAAAAAAAGGTCTGATTCGTTTCACCTTGTTTTGTTACAACAGGATTATAGACAAGAGACAAAAAGAGCGGAGAAAAGCAGGAGAGGTTTAAGACTCAAAAACTGTTTGTTCAAAATAAGAACTTTATTGTAGTCTGACATGGCCTACCTATCTGAAACTGCACCAACGACCAACAGATACAAAAGACTATGCAACAATGGAAATACAAAAGCCAAAAAGCCAAGACAACGACATAAACAGCATACACACTGTGAATAAATGAACACACCCAAACACACACATCTAAAAAATACATGCAGAAGGAAAATGATAATTGATTGAGATAAGTTACTGGAGTGCTCTACCTGGCCTGTCATGTCTGTGCTCAGGGATGCTCAGTGGAGCAGTTTATTAGCTTTCAGTGACATGAAGTGTTTTTTCTCAAGTCAAACTTTATTTAAACAAAATGAGGCTTATTGTTCAGAGAGAGTGGCAGCAGTTTAATGACAGAGGGTAACATTAAAGAAGCTGCTGGTCTAATAGAGCCCTGTATGCACAGAGCCTGACAGCTGCAGGGTCAGCTAATGCTACTGCTAACTGTGCGGCTAACTGATAATTCTAGCTAATTTAAGCCACACTTAGCATCTGTAGATGTCCATCAGAGACGGTCTATTAATAAAGGATGTGTTTTTCTTGTTCATATGATGATGTTGTGTTCTGTTTTTCTGTTTTGACTTATAACGCTCCCATGACGCTCAGTGAGTGAAGATGAGGAGTGACAGCAGGAGGAAGCTGAATGAATGAGAAACACTGAAGCTCTGTGTGACGATCAAACAAGGAGCTGAACACTGATTCTCCTGTTTACTTGTCAGCAGTAAACCAGGTCAGAGCAGGAACTGGGTTAACTGGGTTAACTGGGTGTTCGCTGTGGATGTTAATTTCCCGCAGTGACTCATGATGTTTGTACGCGTGGTCACTGCGGTACAGAGACAGGAAGTGGAGCCTCTGGCAGAGCTGACCATGTCAAACCTGAAGGCTGAACTCCAGCCGGTCAAACGCTGCAGGGTCAGTTTGTTCCCGCTGTGGGCGTGTGCATGTGCGTGCGCTCGTGCACAATAATGAGACTGTCAGAGTTTGAAATAAAAACAATATTTCACCTCATTTATACAAACACAGCACCTTTGGTTACTTTGACGCCACTTTTCTCAGAGTATATATAATTATCTAGAATTAAATGCATAAGTTAAGATACATACTCTGCATGACTACAAATTGTGAACCTTTGTCTCAGGTTTGGCTTTTAGTTGAATTCTATTTCATCCTGTGCTCCAACCTAATAAACGTTTTGATGTGTTCACCATGTTTGTCTCTTTTACAGATTAATATATCAGTATTTCTCCTTCAGTGTTTTGTCATCTAATCTTCTTCATCTCACTGGTTTTATTCCCTCATGTTCTTTTCTATGCTATTGCACATTATCTTTTCTGTTTACAACCCTTTTATTCTTCTGTCATTTTTCTATCTTGAATTTTATGATTTTTATCCTGCCTGGACTTTGACATGTATACAGGACAAGATCAGAAAAGGATCAGAGGTACCACATTGTCCACAAAGATGGACACTTAGAGGATCATCACAGGAGCTTTAAATCAATGAGATCATTTCAATGTCATTACTTTGTGTATGATGTTTTTTGGGGGGTTTGTTCATTATGTAGGTACTGACAGTAGAACAAATGTAAACCGCTCTTTGTGTTTGACTATAATAACCTGTATGCTGTATATGCTCTCCCTTATTTTGTTGTTTATTCTTATTGTATTTATAAATCACAGAGTCTATCTCTGTCGTCCTACTTTTCTAATATTCTGCACAAGAGCAGCTTCCACACTAGAAAAACAAATCCAACCCAACACATACACTACCAGTCAAAAGTTTGGACACACCTTCTCATTCACTGGTTTTTATTTATCTTAATTATTTTCCACATTGTAGATTAATACTGAAGACATCAAAACTATGAAATAATCTGGTTTAACCATAATCTGGATTACAACAGTAGTCAAATAGGACTATCCATTGTGTACTAACCCTACCTCTGAACAACACAACTGATGGTCTCAAACACATTAAGAAGGCAAGTCATTCTACAAATGAACTCTTGACAAGGCTCATGTTAATTAGAAACCATTCCAGGAGACCACTTCATGAAGCAGACTGAGAGAATACCAAGAGTGTGCAAAGCTGTCATGAAGGAAAAAGGGGGCTACTTTACAGAATCTAAAATATAAAACAGATTCTGCTT
>NC_048279.1:1336309-1361309 GCF_009762535.1 Notolabrus celidotus | reverse complement strand
CTGCCTGTCTGTGATGTCATCGCCACGCTCCAGCAGACAACAAAACATAGCATGGCGGACGGCAGAGGAGAAGCTGGCGAGTGAGAAATTATCAACCCACCATTGTTGTCCAGTGTGTGGAAACACTTTGGCTTTTGCAAAGACAGAGATGTTCTAAATAAGTCGATCGCTGTTTGTAGGATATGTAAAGGTCAAGTAAAAGGCAACACCACTAATCTATCCAACCACCTACTAAGGCATCATGGGATTTCACACAACGCCGTCCGTCCAGGCACCTCTTGCAGTGTTCATCAAGGTAACATCAGCTCTGCAGAAGCCTCAGGCCTCTCCAGCATGTTTAGTCAGATACTAGGACAAAACTCGGCTCAGGCCAAAAACATCACAGCAACAAATGCCAAGTTTATCTGCAAAGACATGCGACCCTACAGTGTGGTTGAAAATCCAGTAAACAACAGGAATCTAGGACTGTCCAGTATCAAGGGATTTATTTCACAGTCACACTGGTTGAATTTTTGGGTAAAAAGTTACTGAATCAATTTCAAGTCACTGAATCATTTTGGAGCGTATCGTTCTAAATGAACCAATATCGTCCTTTAATCATATCAGCAACCAGAAATCATGATATGAATCAAATCCTTGTTAAAAAGAATCGTTACACCCCTAGCGTTTAGATTTCCTGACTTCCTGGAACGTATCACAAATGATAGATCCCAACTTCAACAAACAAACATTGTGTCAGTAGTTTTCTTCTCCTCTTGAGGACAGACCTGACAAAGCTTGACTTTGGACTTTGGACTAATCTGCATCATGATGTTCTTATTTCAGCAAAATTAAGACCTGTTAATTACAAGAACATCACAAGAACATCAGTTTCTGTTTCAGGTTCATGTGACTGCAGGACGCCAGAGTGAAGCCTGAATGCTGTTTAACTGAGACCTGCCTGTACCTGAAACGGATGAACAGGTTCTATCCTGTGGGGTGTAGATCATGGCGATTATGTTGCGGGGAAGAAGCAGCTTTGAAAAGTAAGTCATAGCTAGAAGTCGTTCTCATAACCACTGGTTTCATCCATTCATCTCTCGTCATCAGTTGTAGATTGACAATGATTACAGATGGGTTCTGTGATTGGGAAATCTTAACCAGAAAAGCTTTCCTGACACAAAGACACGACAGCTTTAGAGTGGAAGAAAAACACCACACAGCAGCACACATGGTGCTGGTGCATGAACTGTGTTTGTCAAGGTCAACAAGAAAATGCATTTACTGTGACTTTGTTCTTTGCACACCTAAAAAGTTCCCACCTAGCATTTATAAGTCATTCACAGTTAAATAGAAATAAGGGACAGTTATAAACTTTCTTTACCCCGTTAAAGCAGATTAAAATCAAAAAGAAAATTTGAACAGAAATGCTTATTCATTTTCCAAATATGGGTGCATTATGTTGGTGGAGCCCGAGTTCCTCAAGGCTCTGGATGTTGTAGGGCTGTCCTGGTTGACACGCCTCTGCAACGTTGCATGGACATCGGGGACGGTGCCTCTGGAGTGGCAGACGGGTGTGGTGGTCCCCCTTTTCAAGAAGGGGGATCAGAGGGTGTGTTCCAACTATAGGGGGATCACACTCCTCAGCCTCCCTGGGAAAGTCTACTCTAGGGTGCTGGAGAGGAGAGTCCGGCTGTTGGTTGAACCTCGGATACAGGAGGAACAATGCGGTTTTCGTCCTGGCCGTGGAACACTGGACCAGCTCTATACCCTCGGGAGGGTGCTGGAGGGGGCATGGGAGTTTGCCCAACCAGTCCACATGTGCTTTGTGGACCTGGAGAAGGCTTACGACCGTGTCCCCCGAGGTATCCTTTGGAGGGTGCTCCGGGAATATGGGGTGGATGGCTTGTTGCTACGGGCCATTCAATCTCTGTATTGTCGGAGCCAGAGTCTGGTTCGCATTGCCGGCAGTAAGTCGAATTCGTTCCCGGTGGGGGTTGGACTCCGCCAGGTCTGCCCTTTGTCACCGGTTCTGTTCATAACTTTTATGGACAGAATTTCTAGGCGCAGCCAAGTGGCGGAGGGTTTCCGGTTCGGTGGCCTTGGGATTCCGTCTCTGCTCTTTGCAGATGATGTCGTCCTATTGGCTCCATCGAGCGGTGACCTCCAGCTCGCGCTGGGACGGTTTGCAGCTGAGTGTGAAGCAGCGGGGATGGGGATCAGCACCTCCAAGTCTGAGGCCATGGTGCTCAGTCGGAAAAGGGTGGCCTGCCCTCTCCGGGTCGGAGGGGAGTCTTTGCCCCAGGCGGAGGAGTTCAAGTATCTCGGGGTCTTGTTCACGAGTGAGGGGAAAAGGGAGCGGGAGATTGACAGACGGATCGGGGCGGCGTCTGCAGTGATGCGGGCGCTGTACCGGTCTGTCGTGGTGAAGAGAGAGCTGAGCCAGAAGGCAAAGCTCTCAATTTACCGGTCAATCTACGTTCTGACCCTCACCTATGGTCATGAGCTGTGGGTAGTGACCGAAAGAACAAGATCGCGAATACAAGCGGCCGAAATGAGCTTTCTCCGCAGGGTGTCTGGGCTCAGCCTTAGAGATAGGGTCAGGAGCTCAGACATCCGGGAGAGGCTCAAAGTAGAGCCGCTGCTCCTCCGGATCGAGAGGAGCCAGATGAGGTGGTTCGGGCATCTGGTTAGGATGCCTCCCGGGCGTCTCCCTGGGGAGGTGTTTCGGGCATGTCCGACTGGGAGGAGGCCACGGGGAAGGCCCAGGACACGCTGGCGAGACTATGTCTCTCAGCTGGCCTGGGAGCGCCTCGGTATCCTCCCAGAAGAGCTGGTGGAAGTGGCCGGGGAGAGGAGTGTCTGGGCTTCCCTGCTGAGACTGCTGCCCCCGCGACCCGGACCCGGATAAGCGGAAGAAGATGGATGGATGGATGGATGGGTGCATTATGTGACTCATAACTAAAATTAATATTCATTAATCATTTTTGCAATTTCATTTTAATCTTCAGCAATGCCAATTATTTCACACAACAAAAATGAAAAAGAAAATTACATTTGCTTTTTAATTTTTAAAAAATGCCCTGCTAAATTATTATCATAATTCAAATTAAATTAAATTCAAAAATGAAATGCATTCACAGAAATGTTTTTTTCATTTTCAGGATGAATACGCATTTTTTACTCCTTTTTCAGTTTAACTTTCATGTTCAAGCTTACACATTTTGTAACACAATTGAAATAAAAACTGAAAGCACATTGCTTTTTCTTTTTCAAATCTGCCCCACTAAATCTGTCACAATATTCAAACCAACTGGAAAATGAAATCACAATGTGCACGGGGCGGAAAAGTGACGTCAGACTTCACCTGCAGTCCCACTGTTTCTACACATCCAGTCTGGGAGGCTGGTGGTGGGCTCTTTAACACTGGTGCTATCTGTCAGACAGCGGGGTCCACAGAAGAAGAGTCAGTTGTGGCGCTCTGCACGGTCCTTTCCTCAGCTCACTGAACCTTCGGCGAGCATGGCGTTCTTTGGCAGAGTGGCACAGTCAGTCTCGGAATTGGCTGACCAGGTGGAGCAGAGAAATGTTTTCGAGTTAGGCTCCGTGACCAAGTCGAACGCATCATGGAGACTCTGGACGAATGTTCAGCTTCACGGACACAGATATTAACCAGGATGCCCTAACATTTTTGTTGAAGCAAAATCAGAATCAGACTCATAGTGGTAATGTTAAACTGAAGACACAGACACAGAGCTCCTTACTCATGTCTTCATACCTGTCTGAAAGAAACAGAGGATATATCTCTATGACAGTCTTATACTGTGGCAGAGGAGGAATTTAACAACCTAAATATAGACAGAGTGAAATAAAGGATGTTAATGGATACATTAAACAGGGAGTGAATGTAATTGAGTTAGCACAGACTCCACTGTCACTAAATCATCATAAACACATCTGACTGTGACAGAGACCCAGAGAAAACGAGGCTGCTCCACAGAAGAAACTATAAAACACCAATTACACCGACGTGTCTCTTCCTCTTCCTCTGTGTTTCTCTGTTTTCATCCTTGAGCTGAAAAGAATCAATCTCTCCAACATTTCCTAACCTTGGTTTGTCAGAAGCATGAGATCTGTTTTAAAGAGCTGCACTATTGAATCCATAAAACCTTCTTCTATTGTCTGACGGAGAGAGGCTCCCTGCCTCCGACACCACTCTTTACTCTCTGAACATCTTAGAGACGCCGCTCTTCATTATGCGCCTCACTTGATGATTCTCAGAGGTGAGGTTCAATGTCTTAAAGTCCATTTTGGAATGTGAGACTATTTCCCTCGTCCCTTCCGGGCCGTTGTTGCGTTCTTATAAAAGCCCTCCTACTCTAGACCCTGGACCAGAACTCCTCTTTCTGAGCTGTTATTTCAGGTATGTGAGGTCAGGCTGTGTCTCTCAATGTTTAGACAGGTTCTGTGCTTCACACTGTCCTTTAAAAAGGAAATGTCCATCAGTTTTGTGAAGCACAGCAGCACCACCAAGTGTTCGCCCGGGGAACAACAGGAGAGGAAGAGAGGAGGAGGGAGAAAAGGAAGAGTGAGGAGGAGAACAACAACCCAGACAGAAATACTGAATCCATGCAGTCGCTTTGAGCTGCATTGAATCACAAACACACACCGAGGGAGGTTTTAAAGCAGGAGCAAATCCAGAGATGTTGTGATATTTTATTTTTCACATTATTGAGGGCACGTCACAGAGAAAGACCAGAATAAGTCCAGAGGAGGTGAAACCTGGTCTGTCCCTGCACAGAGGCCTCAGCTGCAGCAGGATAAGACAGGTTCACTGCCAGCGATGCTGAGCAGGTGACTGAGCTCAGTGTGGAGACATTAAATTAAGATTAAAATCTACATTCCTTCTACATCAGCAGCATGACAACCATTTCCATGTAACACAGTCTGTACAGCTCCTCTCAGTCCCCTCTACAACATTTTTCATCTCAAAGTTGGACTCCATGTTGTTCCTCGCTGGCTGGAATCGCCCCCTGCTGGAAACACTGCAGCAACACGTTTTAAAGCTCCTGTGAGGAAGTTCAGTTTGTGTTGATCATGGCGCCCCCTGTGGACAAAGCAGTGCCTTTTATTTTCACTTCAATTATGAGTGATGTTTTATGACCAAAAAAAAAGAACTCTTCTTTCAACAGACAAACATTTGACTTCTTGTAAATGTTTGCAGTTAAAAATGTAAAAAGACAGTTTTTTTAACGTGCTGTAAATCCTCCAGTCGGACACCGACCACAGGGAAGCTCCTACTGGTGGTTCAAATAATAACATAGAAATGATCAGTCTTGTCATCGCTGGTCTTTAACAAGTTCAATTCTCCTCACTGGACCATTAAAGATAATGTAAAGATTCACAGTCACTTCTTAACTGACAACCAAAGCAAAGCATGCAGCCTGTTAGAGTCGCTCCTCTTCATTCATTCTTCTTTCTGATTTTTCTTCTCTTTCTACTCTTAAAAGTAGAGAGGGTGTCTGCCTCCCGGACCCTGACTGATTAGATGAGAGGGGCCTGATAACTGAAGGTTCTACCTCCCATACTACTTTTAGAGACTTTAGGTAGGACCAGCAGGCCTGCATGTTGGGAGTGTAGTGTTCTAGAGGGGTAATAGGATACTATGAGCTCTTTAAGAGCTTGTCATGTCTTGTTGTTTAGTTTCTGTTTGTTTGTATGTTTGTTGTTTTGTATATATTATTATGGAGTATCTGTGTCTGTTAGTTTTGTAGTTGATGAAAACTAAATATAATAACACATATTCATAATGATAAGTCTGTTTCTGCAGGCTGCTGTATGTCGCTCTGTCTGTCAGTATTGGGAAAGTCAATATTATTGGAGGTTTGGTATCATTTTGTAACTGTATAAAGTCACGGGAGTTAGAAACGTTAGGACTTCCCAGAAGTTCAGAAGTAGTGCTGGGTTACTCCGACCTGGGACATGACATGCGTTGGGGGCAGATAATGTCCTTTTTTGGCAAGTAATATCAATTTATGGGAAACTTCAGTGTGTGTGAAACTGAGCTGCCAAATATTGACCAGGTGTTCATGGAGACCGTCACATAGCTGAGATTGTGTAGTGTATAAAAGCTGAGTGTGATCAGAATCAGAATCAGAATCAGAATCCGATTTATTGGCCAGGTATGCTTGAACACACAAGGAATTTATCTTTGGTAAACTGTGCTCTCTTTGTTCAAGGCATAAGAATAAGACATACAAATAAAAATATAATAACAATAATAACAATAACATCAGCCATAAATACAAAAGAACAACAAGTAGGCATGACTATATGTACAGGCTCAAATAATATGTGATAACATAGCAGTGGTGAGTAGTGCAAAGATGACATGAACATGAGGTAGCTTTACATTAAAAAAGAATATGTGGGTTATACTTAAAGCTGGGGTTGGTAGTCAGATTTAGATCCATTTTTTGTCATACTGGTTAAAATGATCTTTATGTCCTGATGGTAATCAATACATAATGTGTTCTTAAAAAAGAGGTAAAAAAAGCTGCTATCTACAGCCGGAGTAAACCTGGGAAAACACCAACCATTTGATTGGTTTCATCATTTGGCTCCTGATGGCAGGGAGCCAAATGATGAAACCAATCAAATCCTGTCCTGCCGTTCTGCCCGCCTCCTGCACATACATTTCCCCGGTGTGTACTCTGAGTCCCCGTCTCCTGCATCTGCTTCCCCTGACTCTACTGACTGCCCCTCTCGCTCGACCTCGGGCCTGTCCCCTCTGACCCGATGAGGTGCTTTGCTCAGGACTGTAGTCCGGATCAGAGTCTAAACAGCTCTCACCACGGGGGCTCTGACAAGTAAAAGAATGAATGACATTCAGGAAGTCCTACAGAAAATGTAGATGTACTGTAGTGTCTGTCCGGACGCTGTAGGGATGAGGAGCCAATTCAGGAACACATTGAGTTTTAAACCGGTCACTGTCGGCCGTGATCACGACAACCAACAAAACAACAATCAATGTTTGAATGAATGAAAAACTTCTCCTCTTGTCTCTCCTCTCTCCAGCTCCCTGTGAGTTGTGAGTACTAACAGCAGCCATGTTTGTTTGTGTTTTTAACTTTCACTATGAGAATGTTTTGGTGTTTTCTTACCGCTGAGTGAGACATGAGTTGACGTAGTGCAAAACACAAACCATGTGCTGAGGACCGGTTTGGAATCAGTCACCATCATATGGTCGCGAATCAGCGGCGCTTGTGCATGTGAGCGGGGGCGTCGTTTTGGAGGAGCTCCGAGGGGAGTGGGGAAGGGGTTAGACGGAGACCTGAGCAAATGCTACATCCAAATTCATGCTAGTTTTCCGTGACTACCAACCCTAGCTTTAAATAATAAATCAAATAGAAACATGGAATTCTGCTTGGAGAATTGTTACAGCATATCTACATGTTTATTTACAGAGATTATTGATCCAACAGGTATGACACTGTTATGGATTAGTGTTATCAGAGTGACAGCCTGGGGAAAGAAACTGTTCTTATGGCGCACAGTGATCTGTAGCGCCTGCCGGAGGGGAGGAGTTTGAAAAATTTGTGTCCAGGGTGTGAGGGGTCAGCGGTGATCCTACCTGCCTATTTCCTGGCCGGGGACCTGTACAAGTCCTGGATGGGGGGCAGGTTGACACCGATGGTTAGATCTAGTATTAAACGAGACTTTGACCATCAAGCCAGACTCTGCCGTTTTGTTGAAGAATCTGCTACAACAACAGCCGTCTCCAGCAGAGCTCATCATGAAGCTAAAAACAATGATCATCTTTGTCACTGCTGGTTTGTTTGTTTTGAAGGCTTTAAAGAGGAATCAGCATTCATTTCAGTCTGTTTCATCAGCAGCTCCTCTCACTAATACACAGAGTCATTTCCTCCTGTATGGAGAAATAAATCACAGTAGAATAAAGTAAGTTCAGGTTAAATGTTAAAGTGCTTTAAGATGTGGAGAGTTAAAAAACAATGGCATGTGGAGACAACCAATCCAGCCAGGAGAAGCTCAGTAAACACCAGATATACATCACATCAGACTTCTAACCAGACCCAGCTTTTGTTTACAACCTACATCTGATTGTTTGTTTGTTTTTTTTTCACACCTGACAGAATCTACTTTTAGAGACGTTCACAAATCTCCCCGGTCTGAATCCCGGCCTGACATCACAGACAGGAGGAGAGCGGGATGATGAAAACACGCTGCAAATCAGCTCTAAACTGTTGGATCGGGGATCAAATGTTGTCTCCCTATGCTCTTGATGCTGTGTGATAAACATATTATCAGGTGTGTGTGTGTGTGTGTGTGTGTGCTGACACAGTACACACACACACACACACACACACACACACACACACACACACACACACGCACACATAAGAAGACACCTGGGTGACAGCCTTATAAAGCCAAATCCTGGGGTGGATGTGTGTGTTTTTTTGCAGTTCCACCTTGAACCTGAATTCTTGTGGGTGTTAATTATCTCCTTCACGTGGCATGCAGGTAAGATGAAAAGGTCACACCTCCTCTCCCTGAGTCAGACTCAAACATCAGAGCCTTTATTTCCAGTTCTTTAAAACAAACGTTGTTAACTGTAGAAGATTCCTGATGAACATTTTATTTACAGTTTTTATCAAGGAGCTCAGACATGGTTAACTGCTGACTTCCAGAGGCGTCAGTAAGAAGCGTCTCTGTGAACAACACCAGGCAGCCTTTCTGAGTGCATGATGGAGGATGAGATAAACGTTACTAACTACCTGTACTTTTACTTTGAATAATCACATAGAACCAGTTACATACTTATCATACTTTAGTTCAGTAAATATCAACACTCTAGGATCTTAACTCGAGTAGTCTCAGAAGATCTGCCTTTCATCACTACAGGCATTTTTCGACCGCAGGAACTTTACCCCTGAACTACGTGCGTTTCGACCGGTGGACCCAAGGTCTAAATTTAGTTCAGGGGTAGATAATCTCCCCCATAAAAAGCCCCTGCTAGAGGGGTAGTACTTTTCAAGGGTCCTGGGACTTTCAGGGGTCAGAGCCTGCAATGCTGAACATGTCTGATTGGTAGATTAACCTCAGTGTTTTTATTCCTCCCTCCGTCCACAATAACATCACACACATCTGTGATTCACTTGATTTCTCTTTCTTTCATTAGTTTTTATTTGTTCTATCTTTTTTGTATGTGTGTGTACTTTTCAAAAGAAGAAGCTGTGATTCTCTTGATTTAGCAGCTTGTAACAGTAGTCTTCTCTCAGCCCACCGTGAATGCGTCTCTCTTCCCGGTGTTCCAGTTTTAAAAGTGACCCTGTAAACTGGAGACCTTCAGCTGAACGTGTCAGTGTTTGTGGAGTTTACACAGCTGTTGAAACACAGAGGGAGTTCCTGGGAATGCAAACTAGTTTAGTTTTTATTAAGATTTCAAAATATCCTCATCAGATATTTAATGATCGTCTAAAGACGTTTATGAGGGATGCATCCGGCTGAAAGTCTCCAGTTAACAGGGTCGCTGTTTAAACCAGAACACCGGCCGATCTCTGCCACAGCTTTTTGAGTTCAAAAGGATTTTAAAGCCGTGTTGAAACGTCTTTGCTACTCGCGCTTATCTCCTCTCACGTGTTGCTCATAATGATACCTGCCTGTCCGTCTGCTTCTATGGTGTCATCTGTGATGAATGGCATTCCTCTTTGTGTTACTGCCCTCTACTGGTCTGGTGGTGTAGTGCATTCACTTTTTTTTTCTCCATACGTCACTGGCCTGAGTTACACAATCTACCTGGGACTTCAGCTTGCGGTAGAACAATGGGGGCACAGGAACCTTTTAGTTCAGGGTAAAGTAGTTCTGAGGCTAAAAAACCCCGGAACTCTTGGTCCAAATGCACCTTACCAGCGTCACTGTGTGGTGTGATATCGTCACTTGTACTCAAGCATGGTCTTCAGGTTCTTGTTCAGACTGTCCTCGCTGCCAAAGACGTCAGAGACATTTGGGACATGTGTCACAGAGCAACACAAACCCTAACACTATGAAATGTTCCTTTTGTTAATTACAGCCCACGTGAAGTTACTTATATAAAAGTGACACTCTCAGAGGAGAAGGCACAGTGGACCGTGAGCAGAGTGCTAAAGGTCTGCTCGCCTGCAGTGCAAGCTCGACTAACTTTGCTCACACAAAGGTTCCTGCGAGTTGACTTGAAGCCAGCTTTTTATGGCTCGGCGCTAAAGTGGAAGCTCCCGGGCATTTTGTCTCCATCCTGCTGTCCTCTCATCAGCAGTAAAAGCCCCCCATTTACAGGACACAGAGCTGAGAGGGACTGCAGCCAGGAGCCACAGGGCAGCGGTTACACAGACAGATTACCTGCAAATCCCACCCAGGGGGGATGGAGAGCAGCCACATCAGCAAACTGCACACACGCACACACACACACACACACACACACACACACACACACACACACACACACTGGAGTAGGACTGTACCCTCACCCGGGCACACAGTAGCCAGCCTCTTCATTCGTGATGCAGGAGGGGAGAGGGTGGTGCTGATGCGGTCTGACTGGCTAATGTGAAATGTAAGTGTAGTACCAGGGGAGCAGAGAGTCCACAGCAGGTCAGGGAGGTGATGGAGAGTCATAATAAAGATTGAATCACATGGCAAAGGTCCTAATGTGGGAGCTGCACCATCTGCTTGATAAATCCTGCTGGAGGAGTGAAACAGTAATCACACAGAAGAAAGTCTGAAACATGTTTTCATCTGAGATGCAGGCGTTCCTCATGTCTCTAATGTTTGTGCTCCAATGTGGCCTCCAGAGTCCACACTGCATCAGACAACTCATACAGGTAGGGAGTCATTGTATTTTGTTGGTGGTTTGATCCAAAACACATTACAATGTGCATTAAGTTCTCATCAACATAAAATGAAAGGTATGAAATATAATCAGCCATTTGATTGTTCTCTCCAGCTCTGTTAATTTGCAGACGTCAGAAAAGGAAAATGACTCCTCAGAGCTCTGCAGTCATCAGCAGACGCACTTTTAGAAACATCATGGTCACTGATGAAGAAGCTACAGAAGTCTGTATGACTGATAGCTTCACAGTGACACGATAATGACCTGAACGATGCTTTAAAGCTAAATGATCTGCTGCTATGCTCTCTCCTCCGTCAACACCCACCGGTTGTGTTTTCAGAACTCAGCACAGAGCAGGACCTCCGGACAGCTGGAGTCATGTGACTGAGGTTTTCCCGCTGCAATCACTGAATCAAGGATTCTCCTCCTCCTCCTCTCCTCATCCATGTTGTCTTTCTGGTCCTCTGAAAACCTCTGACCTGTTGACTCCAGGTCTGGCTCCGCTCATCATGACTTTGGTTTGTTGTTGTAGTTAAGTGAAATAGGATCTGGTGATAACACAGAGTCTTTTATTCTGAAAATTAACCGGATGCTTTCATTTTGTTTTGGTGAAACCTGACTTCCTGTCCCGCTCCATCTGCTCTGTTGAGATTGATGCGTCGTGCTCCGGCATCCGGCAAAAATAGAAGTCTTGTGTATCTGATCCGGAGGACTCCGACCTGCCGAAGTTAACACATGGACTAGAATAGAAATCTATCAGACCCGGTGCTGTGACCAATCAGAGATGGACCGGACACGGATCTGGTGGAATTTGACTGTTACTGGGATGTCTCACCAGCTGTTAGTAACATTTGCTGTCCTCTTCATAAAGTCTCTTCTTGGGTCCTAAAATACATTGTACCCATTGCACACTCCCTACATGACACTCACTGCCTTTTGCTGGCATCATATGATGCTCACTGAGAACTTGCAGGTCTGCACCGGTCTGGATAAATGAGGACAATTTGAGTAAAAGAAGATAACAGTGACGTTGGCCTGACTCTAAAGGGGCACTTAGAGGTGATGAAGTAAAATGTTATGAAAATCAGCATTATCTCCTGGTATCTTTTACAATCTGTAGAAATGAAGAACATCTAACTCATGATACACTGATACTGGTCGCACAATGCACACGCCAACTAGTAAATAAGGACCTGGACCTGGACAAGTGAAGAACTGGACCTGAATAAATATGCATCAAAACTTTTTAAACTTTAATGAAAAAAGACTGAAATTATTGTGTTTGAATGTAATGTATGTATGTATGTATGTATGTATGTAATGTAATGTCTGAATGTAAGGCCCCAATATTGGACCTGGGCTCCCTGAAACCTCACGTGAAACCCACAGTAACCACCTCGTTGTTATAATGGAAGGTGATTGTAAATTAGATAAACAGAACAATTCTGTAATCCGATCTTGTTTTTACCATTTGTGGCTTTTATTTAAGATTAAATCAGTTTAATCTTTTAATGATTTTTAGAAAGTTACAAATGCTTTTATTTGGACTGGTCTGGACGACTGTAACGCTCTTTATGTAGGTGTTAACCAGACCTCTCTGTCACGCCTACAGCTAGTTCAAAATGCTGCTGCTCAGTGCTCAGCTTTAACTGGCACCCGTAAGCGAGAGCACATAACCCCCATCCTCCCCTCCCTCCACTGGCCCCCTCTTCATTTCTGGATTCATTTTAAGATTGTATTGTTTGTTTTTAAACATTTAAATGGAGTAGCTCCACAGTATATTTCTGACCTCCTGCAAAGCTACACTCCCTCAAGGTCTTTGACGTCTACTGGTCAGCAGCTTCTTGTGGTCCCTAAGACCAGGCTGAAAACCAGGGGTGGCCGTGCCTTCTGGGCAGTGTCCCCCAAACTGTGGAACAAGCTGCCCCCCATGTTAGACTGTCCCCAACATTACCGACTTTTAAATCCCGTCTTAAAACATGTTTTTACTCCTTGGCTTTTAACCCAGCCTGAGAGTTGTGTGGTCTCTGTCTCTGTCTGTTCTTCTATTGGAGTTCTATTTACTCTTACCATGTTTTTATTTTATGTTTAATTTTACTTTTTTGTGTGTTTTTAAACTATTTTTTAAAGTGTTTTATTATGATTCTTTTAATTGATTCAATTTTATTTTCTGACAGCGTTTTATGTTCTGTGTGTTTTGACTTAGTTGACCTCACTGTGCAGCACTTTGCTCAACTTGATTGTTTTTTTAAATGTGCTAAATACAGAAAGTGGATTGGACTGCAAATATCTCTGATTTAAACATCCTACCAAGCTGTACTCACTGTAGGCCTTACACAAACTAATCCACTGATATTTCTGTTTACATGTATTTGCATCAAGCAGCCTCTCAAACAGCTGGCTACTTGGTTTATATATCTAACAGTCTATTGGCAGTGTGTGTTTTTGTGCTGGTAGCCCTGTTGTCTTTTCAAAACCAGGGTAGTTCAGAGTTTTCAGCTCTCAGTGTCCTGAGCACAGAAACATCCTCAGAATCCTCTGTAAATGTGCCGTGCTCACAGTTGTAAAATATGACCTTGCTAATCTTTGTGACGCCTCCACCACTGACCAATCAAAATCAAGGAGCTTGAGGAGGGCTTCAACTTTGTCAACATCAGAAATGGAGGAGGAGCTAATCCAGGCTAATCCAGGCACTCACTGACAGGTCAGTCTTCTTTGAACGGATGGGTTAAGAGTGCATCAAATGAGAGCCTGTGGATTCTGAACTTAGTCATCCACATGTTCCTTCTCATCTGAGTCATGTTTTCTTTTAAATGGCCTTCAATCAGAGCAAATATTAAACACACACACACACACACACACACATTTTAAACAGACTCTCAGTCACTGAGGCACAAACCGCTCAAGACAACTTTGGTAACCAAGCAACAGTAGGCAGGTAAGAGGCAGTGCCAGCATTAAAAACAGCATGAGTGGACACACACACACACACACACACACACACACACACACACAGCTGACTGTGAAGAGGAGAGAAGCTGAGGTAGAAACACACCTGAGGCTCTTATTCTGAATGAGCGTGTTTAAAGAACACTTTCTCTAGTAAAACATGATGATACAGGAGCAGTCTAAAAGTTTTAAAGACTAAATTAAAATAATATAATAAAATAGGTCCTGATTTAAAAACACTAAAACTATTTCTCACTCTGTGGATAACTGAACCAAAGATGCTCACATCAACGGCACAGAGTTAAAAAGAGAGTTAAATATGTTTACCTTCATTTAGAAATATAAGAATGAACAATTTTAACCCACTTTGCTCAACTTATTATCTTTTCAAAGTCATACAGAAAACTAAACTGACTGAATGAAAGAATCTTCCCCCGTAATACTTTTAGTTTCAATCAATCTTTATTTATAAAGCACCAAATCCCAACAAATGTTCTCCTCAGACTCTTTCCAAACAGAGCAGGTCTAGACCGTACTCTATGTTCTATTATTAACAAAGACCCAACATCAAGACAGGATCAGATCAAGTCCCATCTTACAGACAGGACTCAGTCTGATCTCATCTTAATCCACCATGAGCAGAGCACTTTGCAGCATTTAGCAAGTTACAGTGGCAAGGACAAACTTCCTTTAACAGGCAGAAACCTCCAGCAGGACCAGACTCATGTTAGACACACATCTGCTGAGACCGTGTTGGAGAGAGGGATAGAGGGAGATGAAGAGAGAGAGAGAGAGAGAGAGAGAGAGAGAGAGAGAGAGAGAGAGAGAGAGAGAGAGAGAGAGAGAGAGAGAGAGAGAGAGAGAGAGAGAGAGAGAGAGAGAGAGAGAGAGAGAGAGAGAGAGAGAGAGAGAGAGAGAGAGAGAGAGAGAGAGAATATTTTAAAGTGTGCATCCTAAATAGATTTGTTAGAGATACTGCCTCATCCCTGTCAGCAGACTGGTCATGGGCCTGACAGTGAAGCTTTTTTTACGGATCAAGATCAAAAACTCACTGAAATTCAAGACATGATGACCATTTTGCTTAATTAGGTAACAAAAGAAGCAAAGCATTGACAGCTATGGTCCTTTGGAGCTGAGAACACAGTGCTGCAGCAGGAAGGGAGTCCAACCTCAAGTTACTCCGTCCTTACTTGGACTTTGAGGAAACATATAAGGACGTAAAGCATGAAACATGAAAACAATAAGCTGGTCCAGTCCAAAAATGACACTCAGAGTAAAGTAAAAGCTCTGTTTTATGACAGAGTGCCACAGACCGCGCTGCTGTTAGAAGGGGTAGGGATTAAAATCAAAGACTGTATAAATAATGGACGTAGTCTCCATGACGTCACCCATCTGTTCCTGAGCACTGTTTTGAAGCCAATCATCGGTGGCAGCCATATTGGAAATGTTGAACTCAACCAAACTTAGTGTGAGGTAAAGAGGCGGGGTTTGAGCCTCCTAGCCAACAGCTATGTGTTCCCGCCTGTCAGTCAAGTCAGTCATGTCCTTATTTGGGCAAAAACTTGTAATCTTAATATCTTCTGAACCGTCATGTTAGAAATAAATTCACCCCCCATACAGTGTGTGCTGATAGAGAAATGAGCTACATAGAGCCAAGCTGTTTTTTGAACCAGGCTGTAAACATGTTTATTTCTGCTGTAAAGATCGTCACTTTGAATGGGTGTGTATGTGGTTTCTGGTGTTTCTGCAGCCAGCCTCAAGTGGACACTCGATGAACTGCAGTTTATAACACTTCTGTGTGGGCTTCATAGTTTGAGACCGGAGGTTGCTGCTTTGTTAAAACTGATCACAGTCACTGTGTGTGGGTTGTGTGTGAACAGTGATCAACTGAGCGTTGACTGATCATGATTCACAGAGAAAACATTCACACAAAGATAAACATCCACTCTGACTGGTTTAAAAGAAATGTGTAACTTTTAATAAAACATACAAAAACTGACATCATACAGAGACAACTCTACATCTAATATGTGTTACAGTTCAGTTCTCTGTGTGTGTGTGGGTGTGTGTGTGTGTGTGTGTGTGTGTGTGTGTGTGTGTGTGTGTGTGTGTGTGTGTGTGTGTGTGTGCGCGCGTTTTGCGCTCTTATTGCTCAGCGGGGACGACCTCCAGGAGGATCTGTAAGGTTCTGTTGAAGGAATCTGAAGACACAGATAAGACATGTTATTATATGTTACATAGAAACATGCACACTCTGTTCGACCCTGATGAGAATGTGTGGAGGAAAGAAGAGTGGTGTTATGGAGCCACATGCATCAAAAGAGTTTTAAATGTGCAAACTTATACGCTCATATATACACCATGAGCACTGCAGCTATCTGCAGGCTTCTTCTGCAGGACAAAGGAAACTTTTACTGTTCCTGCAAACAAGTTCATAACAATCTGGTTCTTAAGTTAACATCATAAAAATAACCTGTTCTGTGATCATGTGTTTGCAAAAAATGTTACAGGTAAAATAAAATGTGCTTTTATTTTGAAAGAATGCAAAAGGTACTTCCTCATGTTCCTAAACTTACAGGAGTAAATGAAAACGGGATAAAGAACGATCTCTCCCAGGAGCCGTGACTCACCTAGCGCCCTCTGAAGCCACTTTGGTCTATCGCTGAAGTAGATGAAGACGTAGTAGGCGGGGATCCCGGTGAGGGAAATGGCGAACCCGATCCCGGTATTGATCGGGTCCGAGTACAGAGACAGGAAGACCATGAAGAAACAGGTGAGGCAGAACACCACAGGGATGAAGAGCGGTACCTGAGGACAAGGCAGGGCAAGTGGTTACAGAGAGGAGGACTCAGGTAGGCCACTGAGTTTCAGGTCAGCTCCCCGTGCTGTTTGGAGAGCCAGTTTGTCTCCACAGTTTCAATTCAAACAGCTTTATTGACAAGGAAAAAACAATATTTCCAAAGCAAAAATAATAGTAATAAAAAAAAATAAAAAATATTAATCATAAATAAAAATACAAATAAATAAATAAAAGATAAAAAGTAGAAAATAAAACAACAAAACAAATAAATGATCAGTATATATCAATAGATACTGTACAATGATACAGAGTCAGGTTTGCATGTGTAAAAAAACAACTGAACAGAGCTTTATTAAGGAGGTGAACCTTGTGCAGGTGTGGACGAACTGACCTTAAAGGGGCGGGGCAGGTCGGGTTTGGTGTATCGGAGATAAATTAGACCCAGGACCACCACACCGATGAAGAGCCAGCGCAGGAAGCTCATGAAGTTCAACAGGCCGTAGATGTCCCCTACAAACAGCTGGAGCATGGTCATAGGGTACTGCAAACACACACACACACACACACACACACACACACACACACACACGCAAAAAAAATGTTATTTTCTTCCTGTATATCGGTGTGACTGTCATTAAACTGTATACAACACTGGACCCGCTGACAGTACTGGACCAGATCTGTACAGTCATGGCCAAAAGTTTTGAGAATGACACAACTATTCATTTTCACAAAGTCTGCTGTTTCAGTTTTTATAATGGCAATTTGCATATACTCCAGAATGTTATGAGGAGTGATCAGCTCAACTGCAATTAATTGCAAAGTCCCTCTTTGCCTTGAAAATGAACTTTATCACCAAAAACACATTTCCACTGCATTTCAGCCCTGCCACAAAAGGACCAGCTAACATCATTTCAATGACACACAGGTGTCACACACACAAAAAGGGCCTAACAGGGAAGTTTATAGCAGCGAGTAAGATTGCACTTCAGTCAACCGTCTATTGAATTATCAAGAACTTCAAGGAGAGAGGTTCAATTGTTGCCAAACAGGCTCCAGGGTACCCAAGAAAGTCCAGCAAGCACCAGGACTGTCTCCTGAAGGTGTTACAGCTGCGGGATCGGGCCGCCACCAGTGCAGAGCTTGCTCAGGAATGGCAGCAGGCAGGTGTGAGTGCATCTGCACGTACAGTGAGGCGAAGACTTTTGGAGGAAGGCCTGGTGTCAAGGAGGGCAGCAAAGAAGCCACTTCTCTCCAGTAAAAACATCAGGGACAGACTGATATTCTGCAGAAGGTACAGGGACTGGACTGCTGAGGACTGGGGTAAAGTCATTTTCTCTGATGAATCCCCTTTCCGATTGTTTGGGGCATCTGGAGGAAGGCTTGTTCGGAGAAGACGAGGTGAGCGCTACCATCAGTCCTGTCTCTTGCCAACAGTGAAGCATCCTGAGACCATTCATGTGTGGGGTTGCTTTTCGGTCAAGGGAGTGGGCTCTCTCACAATCTTGCCTAAAAACACAGCCATGAATAAAGAATGGTACCAGAACGTCCTCCGAGAGCAACTTCTCCCAACCATCCAAGGGCAGTTTGGTGATGAAGAATGCCTTTTCCAGCATGATGGAGCACCTTGCCATAAAGCAAAAGTCATAACAAAATGGCTCGGGGAACAAAACATTAAGATTTTGGGCCCTTGGCCAGGAAACTCTCCAGATCTTAATCCCATTGAGAACTTGTGGTCAATCCTCAAGAGGCGGGTGGACAATCAAAAACCCACAAATTCTGACAAACTCCAAGCATTGATTATGCAAGAATGGACTGCCATCAGTCAGGATTTGGTCCAGAAGTTGATTGACAGCATGCCAGGGAGAATTGCAGAGGTCTTGAAAAAGAAGGGTCAACACTGCAAATATTGACTTATTGCATGAATTCTGTGTAATTCTCAATAAAAGCTTTTGATACTTATGAAATGCTTCTAATTGTATTTCATTATACCATAGAAACATCTGACAAAAACACCTAAAAACCCTGAAGCAGCAGACTTTGTGAAAATGTAATATTTGTGTCATTCTCAAAACTTTTGGCCATGACTGTAGATACCTGGAGTCACGTGTGTTTAACATCAAACTTCAGGCTGTTCATGTTCTTTACTGACCAGTATGAGGACAGCAGCCAGCGGAGTGTGTCTGCGGATGTGGACCATTGACAAAACCTCAGGGAGCTGACCTTCTCGTGACGCCACGAAGAACATTCTGTCAACACACACACACACACACACACACACACATAAACTTAATACAGATTATCTATCTGCGAGCACATTCTTATTGGCTGAATCAGCAGACTGAACTTTGTGTAATGTCATGCAAAGCGTGATCTACATTCAGATATCATGATGAGTGTGAGAGGAAATCTACACTCTGAGTAAAGAGTCCAACAAGAGGCAGAGATGGATGTTCTGAGGAGAGTCATGTGGCATATGTCTGGCACTGAAGGGGTTCTTAAAGATATGCCATTATGACATGAAGGTCAGGAAAGAGGAAGTATCTTTACCTGGACAGGGCAAAGAGGCAGCCGTTCATGGAGCCGTAGCAGGACAAGGCCACAAACACTGGGACGGCGATGGAGAACTTCCCCAACAGCTTCTCTGCAAACGTCTGTGACGAGGAGAGAGGAGAGAGGAGAGAGGAGATGTTATGTTCAGTTATTGTTCAATGCATTGTAACAGATCTCTGCAGGGCACCAAGGAGATTCACTGTCAAAGTACAAAGAAACCACTGGATGACAACACTGAGACCAAGTCCATGTTTGACACTCTGTGGCTCTGACACATGGATACTTGAGAAGAAGAAGAAGAAGAAGTAACTCCTGTCATGAAGTTTAACATGAATCATTTACACCTGACATTTATAATGTACGTTACGTATCTTAAAGAAGTAAACTGTGGAAGAGGAGTCAACACTGACTGGTGGATTTGTACTGAAAGTGGACTGCGGTGTCCTGGATTAGTCCCTTGTTTGTTTGACCGCTGACTCCCAAGTGGACATCTAAACATGAAACCCTGTCACAGCAGCCTCAGATGAAGCTGGAGGGGAACCTACAGTGTGTGGCCTGGCTCTTCTGACTGAGCAGTCGTATCAGTCTTGTTGTGAGTGAGAGTGGACTTCACTTAAAGAAAAAAAGGGTTCAAAACATTGAACCTCTTCAGGAGAGAGCAGCGGGGATCTTGTGCGAATGTATCAAAGTTTCCAGCTCTAACTTTATTGAACTGAGGTTTTGTCTTTTTCATTAAGTGGGGTTAGTCGGATGGAATTAGAGCCGCTGACTGGGCTGCTGGCAGTAATTGTCATAAATGGGTCATGCAGAAGTGGGAGAAGAAGCTGCTTATTATTCATGAAGCCATTCAGAGCTGATTAGTCACTGTCCACGCTTGTGTGGACAAGAAGGGACTGTAAGGGAAAGAGGATTTATCTTTCCGTGTGTGTTCGAGGTTCAACACACATGGTTTAACATCACAGTCAGGTAAGCAATGGATCATGATGCAATGGTTGGGACGCTTGGCTTTTGTTGAAGGTATGTTTGACATCCTTAAGAGATCAAACATCATCTGACATAAATCCCAGTTTCATGCATTACACCCACTCAAACAGGATAACCTGAAAATATCAACGTTGATGTTTAGACGAACACAAAGCTGACTCTGTGCAGACATGATAAGGATTCAACCCCGGACAAAGGACCTCGTTATGAGACAGAAGAAGAGTTATTAATCTGTTGATATCATGGGGGAGTTAAGTTCTCTGAACAAAGATGTGGGCTTTGTAAAAGACAGCAGGGTTTAAGAGCAACATTACTGCTATTACTGGTTTTAAAAAGTCATCTCCTCCTCTTAACAGCTTTATCTCTGTAGAGACTCTCTCTGTTAAGTTTCAAACATTTGTTCTATTTGCTCAGCTAGTACACACGGCACCCCATGTATGGAGGTGACAGTCCTCATCACACTGGTCAAAGGATCGATTCCTGTTCCTGGTATGATTTGGTGCATATTAACCCCTCTCTCTCTCTCTCCATATTTCCTGTGTCTCTCAACCTGTCATTTCAAATACAGGAAAAAAGCCCCCAAAATAACCTTAGTGGCCCCATCACACCTTGACGACTTAGCCAGCCTATGCTGGCGTATAAAAAATTGGCGAGTACGCTGGCGTAAGTCGCAGTTATAGGCAAGTTTTGTATAAGTTAAGAGCACGCTGAAGCACGCTGAAGCAGGCTGAAGCAGGCTGAAGCAGGCTGAAGCGAAGCAGCACGCTGCTGAAGAAGCACGCTGCTGAAGAAGCACGCTGCTGAAGAAGCACGCTGCTGAAGAAGCACGCTGCTGAAGAAGCAGGCTGCTGAAGAAGCACGCTGCTGAAGAAGCAGGCTGCTGAAGAAGCACGCTGCTGAAGAAGCACGCTGCTGAAGCACGCTGCTGAAGCACGCTGCTGAAGAAGCACGCTGCTGAAGAAGCACGCTGCTGAAGCACGCTGCTGAGGGCGAGTATTTAACGTATGGATCATACATCCAGCATACACCTGCTTTTATACACTTTGTCTGAGTTATTACTCCGCTGTGCGCTTTGCACAGCCTTCTGTTGCTTAGCTGCTTGTTGCAGCAGCTCTCTCGTCATTGTTCTTTATACGACTCATTTTTCATATCTGTTTAGTTCTCTTTGTATTTGGAGCCTGTCATGTCTTTTAATGACTCATTTGTTAGCCATGGACACCAAACCGGTTTCGTTTTCTATTTTGTTCCTGTCTGTGTCCGGAGATCCTGCGTGTAACCATGGTTGCATTGTTTACATACAAGATCAGCTGTTAGCAGCTCGTAGCATGTTGATGTTAAACAATGCTAGGCCCGATGTTCCCTGCGAGCTGAGGAGAAGGATGCAAGGACGACGTGCTGGTACTGAGGCGCAAGCTAAAAAAGCCGACATGGACCTGTCCTTCCACCCACCGTTATGGGGACTGTAAGATCTATCTACGATAAGGTGGACGAGCTAACCCAGCACCAGAGGGAATACTGGCAGAGTAGCATCATGCTAACAGAT
Source organism: Notolabrus celidotus (assembly GCF_009762535.1). Lineage (NCBI taxonomy): Eukaryota > Metazoa > Chordata > Actinopteri > Labriformes > Labridae > Notolabrus > Notolabrus celidotus. Next base: position 1,339,613 of record NC_048279.1, on the reverse strand, counting down.
CTAACACCGGACACGAACGCCACATTGGAAGGATTTCACCTGCTGTGGGCGGACAGGATACAGGAGAGCAAGACTGAACTAACTGGTGAAGAAGGCCAGCTCAGTCCTGGACCCTGTGGAGGTGGTGGCTGACAGGAGGATTATGGCCAAGCTGTCGTCTCTGATGGACATTTCTTTTTATATATATTCTTGTTGGAATTCTTGAACTGTACACCTTCTTGTTTGCTGCTGTAACTCCATGAATTTCCCCGTTGTGGGATGAACAAAGGAGTATCTTATCTTATCTTATCTTATCTTATCTTACTATAGTTGGGCATAAGTTATGAATATGATATGTATATGCCTCAAATTGAAAAAAAAACATTGCTAATTCAGCGTATGTCAGTGTTTTAGAGGCATTTTGATACGTCGGGAAAACGCTGGCTAAATCATCAAGGTGTGACAGGATTGCTGCGTAAGGAAGCGAAGGATATGTTGGGCCACAAAGGATGCACCTGAAGCATCTTTCCTGGTTCACAAAGTGAGTCTACCACTAGCAGAGCTAGCTCCAGCAGCCTTCATCCCTCCTTGCATGTCAGCGTCCTCCTGCCTGTGCTGGTTCCTCATGTCTCTGGAGGAGTGGTTATATGTCAGTTTAACCAGAAACAGCCTACACTACCAGTCAAAGGTTTGGACTCACCTTCTCATTCAATGTTTTTTATTCATTTTAATTATTTTCAACATTGTAGATTAATACTGAAGACATCAAAACTATGAAATAATCTGTTTTTACCATAATCTGGATTACAACAGTAGTCAAATAGGGCTATCCATTGTGTACTAACCCTAGCTCTGAACAAGACAACTGATGGTCTCAAACACATTAAGAAGACAAGTCATTCTACAAATGAACTCTTGACAAGGCTCGTGTTAATTAGAAACCATTCCAGGAGACCACTTCATGAAGCAGACTGAGAGAATACCAAGAGTGTGTAAAGCTGTCATGAAGGAAAAAGGGGGCTACTTTACAGAATCTAAAATATAAAACAGATTCTGCTTTGTTTAACACTTTGTTGTTCATTCAATAAATCCATATATGTTCTTTTCATAGTTTTGATGTCTTTGGTATTAATCTAAACCCTTGAATGAGAAGGTGATCCAAACTTCTGACTGGTAGTATAACTCCAACATTACACTCTGAAGACTTTGGAAACAAAGAACTTTCAATACTCAAGTCTTCAGCCTGCTCTGTCCATCAGCCCTCACACTCTAACATTACCAGAACACACCTGTAATTTATGACGTCTCAAATTACTAATTATACCTGGAGGTGGGCCTCCTTCAGACGAGTCCTAGACTGGAGTCCAACTCTGTAATTAAGTTTGAGTAGTAAACTTCAGCCATTTGTCTGAGAGAGAGGAAGAGCAGAGTGTAATTCTTTGATTCCATCTCAGCCTTCTAAGAACACATAAATGCTCTTAACACCTTTCTTAAGGCGCTGCGATCACTCATTGTACACAGGGCAATAACACTAAGTGCATTAGCAAAGATCTCAGCCTTCTGAGTGAATGAGTCTGCACAGCGTACAGTAGCCCTGATGGCAGCCCTCAGTCTAATAAGCAATAGTGTGCGTTATTAGTGGGTGTGTTTGATGTGATTAGCATTAACAGAGCTGGGCTGGAACAATCACATTAACAGCTGCTGGGAAGCCGAGCTGTCCGACACACTTGGCTAATAATGATGTGCAAAGTGTAGGAAGCCAACCGCGGTGCTAACGAAAGGAGCTAACGCTGCTACCTGACGGGCACGCCACCGTTTGTGAGGCTGCAGAGGGTCTGACCGTCTGCTGAGTATCCCCGGGTCTCTCAGGGAACTTTCTCCTTTCTCTTCACCACCTACACGTCTGACTTCCAGTACAACTCAGACTCATGTCATCTTCATATATACTCAGATAACACAACCATCACGGTGTGTACCAAGTACGGACAGGAAGAGGAGTGGAGAAGCCTGGTGGAGCAGTTTGTGAGGCAGTGTGAGAAAAAGGGAAGACAAAGGAAACCATGGAGGACCCTGAGAGGATTTCAACTTCTCCTTTTCTGAATCAGTCTGCATCAGTGGGACTGATATGGATATTGTTGAGTCTTAGAGGTACCTGAAGAGGTCCACAAACACAGACGCCGTCTACAGGAAGGGCCTGAGTCGGCTTCAGGTCTTTTAATGTCTGCAGCAGGATGCTCCTCATGTTTTATTACTCTGTTGGTGCCAGCACACTCTCCTGTGTGCAGGCCTCACAGCAGAGGATGCCAACAGACTTAACAAAGTGATTAACAATGCTGAGTCTGCAGGCCTGCAGCTGGCCAGACTAGAGGGGGTGGTTGAGGACAGACTGACATCATGGACAATGTCTCTCACCCTCTTTATATGCCTGAAAGTCTGAGGAGCAGCTTCATCAACAGACTGATCCCCCTGGCTGTTCTAAAGACAGATACAGGAGGTCTGTGGTGCCTCTGTAAGTCTTAATCTGCACATGTTAAACACACAGACTCTGAATTAGACTCATTATTATCTACTCCCTGTAATGTGTACATACATTAAATATGTCCTTTAATGAAGTCATGTTATGTGTGATATATTCTATTTTAGATATACCCTCCTATCTTATTGTATCCTATTGTACTGTCCTATCCTTCCATATTATAATAACTACTTTAAACCTTACGTTATATTATAACTGAGTATGTTTGAAGTGCCTTTTGTGTGTATTCATAGCTCTATAGTTCCTATTGGTCTTCATAATCAGCTGTATGTGTATCTCTTCATGTACAACACATGTTCATAAATGTATATACTTAATATAAACAAATACCATTTTAGCATTTTAATGTACTCTGTCTCTTCTCAACACCAAATGGTATGATGAGATTACGGAAGAACTTTATCCATCTATCTATCTATCTATCTATCTATCTATCTATCTATCTATCTATCTATCTATCTATCTATCTATCTATCTATCTATCTATCTATCTATCTATCTATCTATCTATCCATTCATTCATTCATTCATTCATTCATCCATCCATCCATCCATCCATCCATTCATCCATCCATTCATTTATCCATCCATTCATTCATCCATCCATCCTTCCACCCACCTATCTATCCATCCATCCACCTATCCATCCATCCATTCTTTCATTTATCTATCCATTCATCCATCCTTCCACCCACCTATCCATCCATCCATTCATTTATCCATCCATCCATCCATCCATCTATTCATTTATCTATCCATTCATCCATCCTTCCACCCACCTATCCATCC
>NC_048279.1:973785-978785 GCF_009762535.1 Notolabrus celidotus | reverse complement strand
GCGTGGTCAGAGGGAAAACAGAGTGTTCTGAGGAGGGCTGAAGAAGAGGGTTTTTCAGGTATGCCAAAATCTGATTTCAAAGTGTTTTTTTGAGCATAAACTTTAAAGACATGTTTTGGGGACCTCTTAGACCAATATATATTGATGAAAAAAGCGTGATATGTCACCTTTAATGGAGTAGCATTTAGCAGTATTAGCTTGAAGAAATTAATTATTTTTCAGTGGCTTCAGACGGAGTAAAATTAGCTGCGCTCCATTGTGCAGCTTTACCTGATAAACCTGTGCAAGTTAGCAAAAAGACATTGTCTAAATCACAAAGGGTTAAATGCACCACAAACTGCTGCAGAGTAAGTAACGTCACTGTGCAGCGGTGCTGTTTGCATTCACTGAAGTGATGTGTTGTGCATGATTTGGGGTGAAATGAGCTCCTTTCTGTGTTAACAAGCCTCAGTGCAAAAACCATCTAATTCACAAACAGCAACTGATGATCAAAGTGACTTTTTGACTTCTCAGACCACTTTATTTATGCATCAGTCCAAAATAGAACACTTAAAAATGTATCTCAATATTTTTTTTATATAGTGAATAAATAACACACACACAAACACAACCCACTAACACTCAACAATACCATCCTCTTTTCAAACCTTTACCTCTAAAACTCCATCCTCACCAAGTGCACACAGGACCTGCCTAACAGCTTTTCCAGATTGCTAGCTTGATGAAGCAAAGATGAAGTTCAAGAGTAGATCACAGTGTGACTGGTTGAAAAGTATTACATTAGTATAAAAACAGTTTCCTAACTTCATTGTTCATAAAAATACTAAAAACTACATTGGGGATAAAAACAGGATAAGTTTTATAGACTGATTAAAATCATAAAAACATTTAAGTCATTTAAAATTCATTAAATCAGTTGATGGTTAAAAACAAACAGTAATGATGCTAAAGGAGTTCAAATATACTGTTTTACTTTGTTCTCTATTGTTAAAACTAAGATTTATATATGATGATCTGTGATCTACTAAGTACTGTACAGTCCCTCCAGGATTTCGCAGAATTTTTTTGTGATTGTTGCCCAAAAAGCCTGAATTTGCGACAGCTTTTGGAAAAAATTGCGGTGAAAGTTGCGATTATTTTTTTTTTGCTTTTGTCCCCCAATAACTGTCATGATCCTCATCATGGCAGCCCTCTCCTCTCCCTCTTTGTGTGTGTGTTTTGTCATTTCCCTGTCTGTTGCTCCTCCTCCTGTGTCTCTTCCCCTTGTTTGTGTCTTGTGGGTGAATGTGGGCGGGGTTTCCATTCTGCAGGCAGCACCAGGTGAAGCCACTCAATAATCAACCCTCTCCTATAAAGACTCCGGATTCTCTCCTACTCGTTGCCAGATCGTACTTCAGTTTTAAGTGGTACACTGAGTCCGTGGCTCCTCAAGCATGTTTTTGTTTTGCTTGTCTTTGTGTGTGTCAAGCTGACGTCCTTGTGTGTTTTCATCTAGATTCAGAGTTTGCCGTGCATGCTTCCTGCTCTTGTGCTGATCGCTTCCCTGTCTGCTGCTGAACCTGCCTGCCTTTGCCTGAGCTCCAGTTACCCTCTGTGGAAGGACACTGGAAAGAGGGACTGCTCCGCTCGTTACCCACGGCGCCATTACCACGGAGTTCACTCTAAATAAACACTTGTATTTTTTCACAATCCAGCTTGCCTGAGTTCTGCATTTGGGTCCAGTCCTAGTGACAATCATAACAATAACATCTCAGGGGCAAGTAAATATGCTAAATTACAGTTGTTTTTAGAAAACATTCTTGATGTGGCCACTGACTGTATTTTGATTCTCTTGATTCACAGAAAAATGCCATGAAAGGACTGTATTGCACATTTACGACGGTCCCTGAATACACCTCGCAGCGACTGATGCACAGTCAGTTCACGGCACTCTGAAATGAATCTGCATCTTTGATGACAAGGAGTTGATCAAAACTTACTGAATGTGTCTGATGTTTCACCAAACTGGATTAAATCAAGCTGTAGATTAAGAGCTTTTTACGGTAACCACGGCAACAACGTCAAACATCAAACAGTAAACAGACGTCCCCCGGTTGTGTCTTTGTCACTAACACACACCGGGGGTAAAAATCATCAATGAAGATGAGACAGATGCATGAAGGTGAGGAGAGCTGGTTCATAAAGCACACCTGCTGCAGGTAGAGACCAAGCTAACACTGAGCCCCTCAATCTATAAATAATAACGTTGTCATGGTCACTTGTCCTGCCTGCTGTCCCCTCTTTTCACCCGTTCTCTGTGTGTGTTTTGTTGTTGAAAAGTGCCGATCAAGTGAGGACTTACGTTTATGTTCCTAGGAAGTGAAATTGATGACAGAACTGATGACGCACAGGGGCTGAGATTGAGGTAATTGGTCAAATTTGCGGGAAAGTTGCGGTGATTGTAAAAAATTGCAAGGCCGCGAAAAAATCGCGCTGATTGGTTGAATTTGCGATGATAGTTGCGATTGCGAAATCGCAACTTCCTGGAGGGACTGGAAGTAGTCTGAGTCAGATATTCATCTGGGATCGATTGCTTCGGAGGGGATAGGGTTGCCACCCGTCCCGTAAAATACGGAATGATCCCGTATTCCACACTTAAACATTGTGTCTCATTTTGAATCAATACGGACACGGTTTGTCCCGTATTGATTCAATGTAATATAGATTCTTAATAAAGTTACATTTTCAAGATGCCTATAATTAGTAAAGACATTTTGACTTAGTCAAAGCCACCCAACCTCAGTTGATTGATAATACCAAAAGCTAGTAATAGAAAAAATGTTTTTTGAAACTTTATTTTTTTTTAAAAGTGAGTTAAATGTTTTTTTCAAATGAACTCTTCAAATTATGTTTAAACTACCATGGTGTTTTACTTAATACATTTTTGTAGGTATGTTATTTCTCATTAATACATCAAGAATAGACATTTCATTATTACAATAAGAAAAATAAGTCAATACAATATTGATTTTGTCATACATGATTTCATGAGAAAACTATAAAAAGACAGACGGATAATAATAAAAAAAATACTATAAACTCCTTACTGTTTATTTAATTACAAATCTGTCATCCTACTCTCCCCTATAGGTCACAGCAGCTGAGTTGACACAGGTGTACCACACAGTCAAGCACAACCTCAGCTACAACAGTTCAGACTGTGGACACAAACTTAATCAGAAGATATTCAGTGATTCCAAAATTGGAAAGAAATTGTCTCTAGGGAGAACGAAGGCAGAAGCCATTGTCAAAGATGTCCTCGCTCCGAAGGGGTGTGATATTAGTGTCTTCAAATCTGGTAAACCCCTCCCATTCTCCATACAAACTGATGCATCAAATAAGGGGAACAGGAAGATGTTTCCCATAGCTGTAGAGTACTTCAGGTCAGAGAGTGGGATCACCAACAAAATGCTGGACTTCATTGAGAATGCAGATGAGTCAGCTGCTGGCATTATAGATTGTATACAACAAGCCCTCGATCAATTTGGTTCATCATTAAATCAAGTTACAGCATATAGTGCAGACAACACTAATGTCAATTATGGAATACACAACTCTGTCTTCACCTACCTGAAGGAAAAGCAATAGAATCTTCTGCAAGAGAACTGCCATGCCCACATTGTGAAAAACACAGTAAAGCATGCTCTCGACCAGCTCACTGTAGATGTGGAAAACATTGTGCTGAAGATCTACAGTGTCTTCTCTTCATCTTCCAAACAAAGAGAGTCCCTTAAACACTTCTGCCAGTTTTGTGAGGTGGAGTTCCGGGAGATTCTGCGACATGTCACAATAAGGTGGCTGTCCCTCAGTCCAGCCATCACCCGGCTACTGCAAACCTGGACTGTTCTCCGGTCTCATTTCATAAGCCTGGGGGATGAGTGTCCCAGACACATCAGTGCTCTGTTAAAACTGAGGGAAGATGCAACTGAGGAAGATGTTGATGAGGTAGAGGTTTACCTCCTGTTCTGCAACAACATCCTCTCCGTCTTTGAGGAAGTTGTTAAGAAGCTGAAGAGTGATTCAACAACTTGTGTTGAGTTATACTCCATCATGGATACATTCAAGAAAAAACTCACACACAGAAGAGATGACCAGTTCTATGGCTACTTAACAAAAGGGGAGTTGCAATGTCTCCTCCCACATGATGCAAACAAGGCAAGGTCAGATTTCACTTCATTTCTCAACACGGCAATTTCATACATAGACAGGTGGTTTGACTTTTCTGACAACAACTGGCTGTTCTCCCTGCAACCTCTCTCTCTGCACTGTGGCAGGCTTACCTTCAGCGATATTGAGAAGATCACTGAAAAGCTCAACCTCTTTGATAAAGTGAACATGGATGAACTATATCACGAATGCACCACTGCAAATACCATTCTGAAGGAGCTCAAAGAGAAAGCAAAAGATGAAAGGATGTCCAAAAATGTCACTGCCAGGTAGGTGGCTCTCTTTCATGAAGCTAACCTGCCCAACATGCTGGCCATCATCAGTCATATCCTGAGCATCCCTGCATCTACAGGATACGTGGAAAGGATCTTTTCAAGAATGACAAACAAATGGAGTGACAGCAGGAACAGGGGCTCTGTCGAACTTATGAGAAGCTCTGATCACTCTCAACTTTGAGCAGTCCTGTTCAGAGTTTTACTGCAGTGTTTTGAAAGACAAACAGCTACTGAGTGTAAAAGTGACAAGAAGTACACAGGGAAAAAGAAGTCACACATTTAGGAAGAGAGAAAGCTGTTGACTCTTTGGCATGGACTACTGCTCCACACATGAAAGAACCCCTTTTTGGTAAACAGATCCCTTTGTACTGTACAACAGAGATGTGGGCAGAAGGATAGTTTTATAGTTTTGATGTTTGTTATTTGCACACCCAGAATTTGTTTAGGTTTTCTTTCTTTTGTGGTGAAACAGGAAACAGAAAGGATATCAAATTATTCACATGAAAAAGTCATGTGTGC